>NC_091111.1:10330000-10362500 GCF_024713975.1 Paralichthys olivaceus
TCCATTTAAATAAAGCTGTGTAATTATCTGCTGAGCCGCAGCTGCACTCTTGACACTGACATGACGCCATCAGTCGACCCCCTGTCCGTCTGTCGGGAGCATAACACCGATGACGCAAAGTAACATTGTTGACAGTTTGGCATGAAAGTGAAGTAGGGATGCTATGATGAAAAATACTGTCTGATACATTCATATCATTATCACTGTTAATATAAGAATGATACAAGGACTGACTGACAACTGGTTGTTGATCCTCTCATTTAGTGATTTCAGTATTTGAGTTTCATATTCACTTAACCAACTGACCCAAAAAAAAGAAGCAAGGTACTAGGTGATTCTTTGATGTGCCTTTGAAGAAATGATCCTTACTGTCAAGAATTGTGTGCATGTACTGACTCATCAGGGGGAAAATGGACAATCATATGCTGATGTCACTGCCTGTGACTTTCCCCTTGAATCATGATGATCTCATTCATTTGACGTCTCTTCACAGAAGGTGAAAGTCTGTCTGCTCGATAATTGATTTCACTCTTAAGATCAGAGAGATGCGTTGTCTGTGGTGATAGTGAATCATTCTTACATGTAGACTGAGAAGATCTGCATTATTAGCATATATACTTCTGAATAAAAGTAGAGGTAAGAGAGATTAAAAAAATACACAACTGGCAGTTTCAGTGTTCTGCATTTTACTCTACACTACAAACAGAACAAGCTCTTCATTGCCTAAAATGTATTCATTTCTTTTTGACATTCGGATATTGGTCATAACAAAGCAATGGGATAGGGAGCTCTTTAGGGCCACCAATTAATTAGATTTAATAATTTATTAAAACTATTTTTGAAGCTTAAATGCCAAACAGTTCACGGGTTCCAGCTTTAGGATTCGATTATATTACACAGATGTTTGGATTCGGGGTTGCTGATTGGTCTGATGTGGATCCGCACCACCATTTAATGAGTTTGTTTCTGACCTGTAACACATCCTTCCCCCAAATTGTGTGGTAATCTGTAGTTTCTGTGTAATCCCTCTACATATACAATACAACAATCAAACAACTCAGATGAAAATATAACCTCCTTGGTGAAGGTACTAAATCAATTCAGGTCACACAACAAAATATATGAAACAACATTTTATCTATATATTATATTATATATTTCACCATTACAGATCCAAAACATGGACTTTTAGAAAGTCAGTGAACAAATTATTGAAGCTGGTCTTCTAATCAACATACGTGCAGGCGTTACATCTGATTGTCCATCACTAGGATTACATATGATTTTAATGCAAACACACAGAGAGAGAGAACCTGTCAGCTCTGCCAGTGAGTAGACTGTATCTGGAGATTCCAGACAGCTGGATGCACTGTATGTTTTCATGTATCCAGATAAAGCAGCAGCTGCAGGCAGCAGAAAACATCATCTGCCACTGTGAGTTTAAAACATGTTTGTATTCGAGTGATGGCGCTACATATGGCAGCGACGTGTCCAACCGTTTCTTTCTGAGAAGGAAAACAGCAGCAAAGCCCAATTTGTGCCGTAAACACCCAAAGATTCAGTGAAGCTGTGTGTGTGTGTGTGTGTGTGTGTGTGTGTGTGTGTCTGTGTGTCTGTGTGCCAAGTGTGCGATCGTGTTTTCGCATTTGGAATCAGGGATTTAGGCTCATTTGCAAGTGTGTCTGTGTGGGTGTGTGTCTGTGTGTGAGTGCAAGTACACAGAGAGGTGCCTGTGCATCACCGCGTCTTTAAACACTCTTTAACTGATTCATGTTTTCATCCTAAATGACCCAGTTCTGCTCAGCGTGGAGACAATGACCTATTTACCGCACCGAGAGTTAAAAGAGGAGGAAGGGAAAGAGGAGGAGAAGCGAGGGAGAGGAGGGGGAAGACGAAAGGATGGATCAGATGGGGAGAGGGAGTGTTGTTGTTGAACAGGAAGGAACAAAGGATGAAGGGGGATTGAAATGGAGAGAGAAAGAGAGAGAGAGCGGAGGATGTGGAGAAGGGATCCAGTTGGGGAGGAATGAAGGATGGAGTGACACATAAAAGAGGAATATGGAGAGATAGCTGGAGTGAGGGAAGTGAGCCAGAGGGTGGAGAGAGAGATAGAGAGAAGAGGTTGATGTGAGTGTTACTGCAGTGGTTTTTTCCAGATGATGTATTTCCTCCTCTCCTTCCTCGCCAGCACACGGAATAAAAAAAAAAGCAAATAGGCTTTCCCCTCTTTTTCTCCTTTTCTTTGCTTGAACTAGGCCAACAGTCTTCTCCTGCCTCGCTTCCACAGCCTGAGTCACTCGCCCCAAACTGTTTATTTGTTTGTCTGAGTATGAAATGCATAAATAGGGAATGATGCCACTTCTCCACCATATGTTTTATGCATAGCCTCCTTGCCTACACAGCACACAAACACATGCATTTACCAAAACCATGGCACCTGCCTGCACACTTGTACAGCAAGATCAGGCAACCCCTGATGGAGTTACCGCCGTGACTCCGACCATCAGGTAGTTCAGCTGGGTTTGTTCGCGGCAGTTGTGATGTTATGTGGCCACCGCTGGGACATAATATGCTCCAGTTGCTCACATATGGTCTGTAAATTATTTAGTATTCCCATAGTTTTTAGTTTATTCAAGCGTAAAATGTAATGCTGTTTGCAGTGGTCCTCCACTGTAAAAAGAAAAAAGTTACTTCATTGAAAATGGCTGTATTATTTTCTAAATTTAGTTTAAATGCCATAAAATACAGTAAACTATAAAAAATGAAGGTTTTCTGTGAATTAATATAATAGTTAATTAAAGATTTTTCACACGGTTAATCAACTGCTTAAGGGTCTATTGAATGAATGTTAAATTACATTGAATTCTATTCCTGAATGTATGTATTTGTATATGTGGGTATTTTTGTAGAATTTTTTTATTGCTGTATTTTGATAGTAAGAGTTAACGTCTTTGTTCACCAAGTTCCTATTTTTCAACCCAAAAAAAAAAATATATGACCTCACAGTTGATTTCAAACTGTCCCCTGACATTAAAGATTTTGGAACAGGTTAGATTTGCTCCGTTTTTTCCGCAGGTGTCAAAGGCGTTCTAGAGAGTTGTTCGAGCATGTGTGTGCGTGTCCGCCAGCTGCTGTTCAGGATCAATAGGATTTTTTTACAGTGTAGTTTTTGTTTTGTCTTGTCGCTGGCTGGCCTCACGGTGTGTGGAGTGTGCATTTTAAACAGGGGCTCAAGGATCTGTTGTTTCTGTTGTGCTCCCCTCCGTCTGATTGTTGCTCACACAGCGAGGATTAAAACCCACAAGGTCACCTCAGGGACTCGAGACGTTTCCCGTGGAAAGAATTCGTACACTAGACAAAAATGCTTAATATCCTTTTAGGAGAAAATGTGCTGTCAGCATGTCAGGATTACAGTACATTGGCATCACGAGTGTGTACAAGTACCACACATTTCCTATTTTATTCTTGGAAAACATTAGTCAGCGGTTTAAATTGTGGATTTCATGTTTTACAATCAAACTCTTTACATAAAAAAGCCTTCTTTTGTAGCAGGAAACTACCTTTAGAGGGCACACAGATAATCTTTGTTTGAAATGAAGCAAATCCAACGATCATGCTGCTGTGTGACACCATAGTTAAAACAGGAATAATCACTGCAGGAACAGAACATTCGCAAGACATCGCAGCACCGATTCGATAAATAATAAAATGTCCAGACACGCAGCACAACAGCTGCAGCGTGGCATGAAATCTATTCTCCCTGGACAAACTCGCACCAGATGCATGATCTCCGGCTGATTCCGAGAAGTCAAAGGCCCTCTTGTTTCGCAGAAGCTGATTTAAAAGACGACCCTCAATCTAGTTTTATGAGTCTGATGATGTTGAAAATCAGGGAACACTTTGCTCGGTTGTCCTCTGGTCACCCTGCAGGCCACTCGATTTATCCCGCAGCCATCACCCCCTTCGTTTGCAAGCCTCTGTTCTGTCAGTCCCTTCACTCACCTTCTCTAAACTCTTCCCCCTTGAATGTTTGATTTATGGATCACGGTGGCATCTCTGCCAAAATGGGCAAAACAAAACATCCAAAGTACCATCAAATATTTCTATTTGCCCCATCTCTGTCTCCTTCCTCTCTTTAGATGATGGCACACTGAGCACTGGTCATGCTGATGTGTTGCTGGCTGAGAGACGAGGCTCCTACCCGCTGATTGACCTCCGCGTCCTGAAAAGTAAGCCCCCCCACACCCAAATACAGCGAACAATAATTGTCAGTCCACCAACACAAAACGTGGTAAAACTAAACTGTTCAATTTTCCTGTATTTCCAAATGTTTCAAACTTTAAAGTGTTTATATAAATGTTTCTATCTTCTTATACAGTGATAGACAAAGACAAAAATGATTAATCATGAAAACCTATAACACAATAATAAGAGCTAGTATAAATGTGATACCTGCATGTAAGTGCAGACAGGTCAAACTACTCATTTTGCTGCTTTCATAAGTGGGTCACTCTGTTGTCTACTTACCTGATGGAGCCCGAACACGACAGAGCTGCACACACTCTATGAAAACCACTCACTCACACGTAGCCAACATTTATCATGTGCTGTGTGACGTCCGCTCAAAACGAACTGCGTCTGTGTAATTCCAGCCAGTCTCCAGCGAGGGGAGGTAGAGTCCGGCACCAGGAAGAAAGTCAAGCGTCTGCTGAGCTTCCAGAGATACTGCCACGCCTCCCGGCTGCTCAGGGGGTTGGTGCCCCACACCCCCGGGTCCCTACACCTCCTGGACGACGACTACCTAGGACAGGCTGCGGTAAGACGGACGCACGCTCACATGCACACGCAGTGGTGCAGGGGTACAGGTATCCCCAGCTCATATGTGAATCACACATCAGCTCTAACAGCTGTTTTCTTTTGTTACAGCACATGTTATCAAAAGTTGGAACATGGAACTTTGACATCTTCCTCTTTGATCGTCTAACAAATGGTAAAATGGCCGTGCTGCTGACTTTCTGTCCTCATTGTCATTTTCTGTACCCTGTTGCTCTTGTGTTTTAACATTTGATTATTTGTGCCTGTGTATGTGTGTTGCAGGAAACAGCCTGGTGACTCTGATGTGCCATCTCTTCAATGTCTACGGTCTCGTTCAACACTTCCAGCTTGACATGGTCAAACTGCACAGGTTTCTGGGTAAGCTGCGAGAAACGCGACCCTGATTCAACCCATCTGCCCCCCCGTCCTGTTCTTAAACAACTTGAGGAGTTTGATATAAAACATCGCCAAACTAAATGAATCCAGTGATTAATATTCATCTGCAATTTTGTTGTAAATCTATCAAATCTAACAAACTTTCTGTACCAGAGTATTTCTTTTGTTTCATGCGATGTTTACCTTCAATTTTGGGGGAACTGTTCTGTCATCCATCTTTATAAACTGTCTATGGTTTGACCTCATCTCCTGTTTTGCCAGGTATGGTGCAGGAAGACTACCACTCCCAGAATCCCTATCACAACGCTGTTCATGCAGCAGACGTCACCCAAGCCATGTACTGCTACTTGAAGGAGCCCAAGGTAATAACAGTACTGTATTCACACGTGCACACATACACCCTTTTTCACTCTGTCATTGATTCCCCAGGCACTAGCTTCTCCTTCAGACATATTGTATAGCTACATTAGCTTTTCTCCCTGAGGGTAATTCCTGCTCACTTAGACCCAGCAACATCCATCCACAGTCTAGAGAGGTCTCCTGAGCAGATTAAGTGTTGCTGCATCGTCCGCTGTTGCTCTGGGAATCACTTAGTGATGCAGAGATTTTATTAAAAGCACACATGCTGGTGTGCTTTAGATAATAAACCATCAATATACCATTTTGTCCTTTTCTGACTGTTAAGTATGTAGGCGGTCCTTCAGATGTTGCCCAGGATGCATTTGTGTTCACACAGCGAAAAATAATGTGTCCACATGCGTCCAAGACCACCTCTGGATTGTAGAGTAAGTCAGGGTGCATTGAGGACACATTCAGATGAGTTTGCACTTAGAGGTGACCACTGAGTTCACTCAGTACGGATAATAATACCAGGCTTAACTGGGTCAGTGTATTAGGACAGACTTGTTAAGGCTCAGTAATCCAGAATATAAATATTTAGGTTGAAGGTCAGGTTTAGGTTATTTTCATCTTTATTCAGAGGGTGTTAGATTAAAAAATTGTGTGTTGAACCACAGTCAAAACAATGAAAACATAAAAATATAATCTTTTTACTCTGCACTGTTCTCTTACAAAATCAACCACCAAAAATAACTAATATCTTGGCTGTCTAGAATCTTAGATTAGCAGATTATCATGTTTCATTTGAAATAAGGGCACGTGTCTGTGTTGCAGCTGGCAGAGCAGCTGAGCCCTCTGGATGTGTTCCTGGGTCTGATGGCAGCAGCCGCCCACGATGTCGACCATCCCGGCGTCAACCAGCCCTTCCTCATCAAGACCAGACACCACCTGGCATCTCTCTACCAGGTACACATAATCAAATCATGTTCAAGTAATATATTCAAGTGCGGTCGTTAGCCAATCAAATACTCAAAGTTCCAACTGAGTGTGTTTGAAAACCCTTTGTTAATCGTACTCGTCCTGAACAGAACACATCCGTCCTGGAGAGTCACCACTGGAGGTCGACTGTGGGCATGCTGCGAGAGTCAGGACTGCTGTCTCACCTGCCTGCTGACATGTCGTAAGAACACACACACACACACACACACACACACACACACACACAGCAACCCAAACAAATATTTTACAACATTTTATATCTCACTCGTTGATTGAAGAATTGTGACCAAGATGCAAATGCAGTTGGACGTCACTTGTTGTCCCCTGCTTATTACTCAGTGTAAACCATAGACTGGACATAAAATGGACACAGACTGGGGGTCCAGAAAGTGAAGCTAATGTAGAAGTGCTTGAAACCTGAATTCTTTTAAATGACCAGCAGAGGGCGACTCGTCTCGTTGCATTATGAAGTCAGTTTCTATTTGAGTCATATGAGAAGATGACTATGACACATATTTTGTGAGCCTGTACTGCAAATACTGAAATATTTATAAGCCAACATGTAAAATTATATATTCACAAAAGTACATAATGCATAATTAATAACCACAACACACCAGCACATTTCATATGGTTCAAGGTTTTTATCATATTCTCCTTCCAGCCTGTATAGGAAAGTCAGGGTCAGTTAGAGACACTGACACAGGAGCTCTTCATTTACCATATCCCTGCAGAAAGCAGTAGAAAGTGTAGAGTTTGCACCAGGACATGATGAATCACCAATATACTACACTTACCTGTATATTTTTGAGCTGAACTTCAGGACAGGCATCAGTGTCACCCCTTCTGCTCTGCAGGCAGGACATGGAGCAGCAGCTGGGCTCTCTCATTCTGGCGACAGACATCAGCCGGCAGAATGAGTTCCTGCTGACCCTCAGAGAACATCTGGACAACCAGGACCTGGACCTTCAGCTGGCTTCACACAGGCATTTTATGCTGCAGGTATACTGCACACCCACCTCACAATATGCCCGTGTTCACAACAGTGTAGTATATCCAACCAGTTACCACACACTTTCTAATTCTTATGTGGAATTATACAACAGTACATGTGAATCTCTCTGCCCTCAGATTGCTCTGAAGTGTGCAGACATCTGTAACCCGTGTCGGGTTTGGGAGCTTAGCAGACAGTGGAGTGAGAGAGTGTGTGAGGAGTTCTACAGACAGGGTGAGTCAAGTGTCTTCCTCCAAATCAAGATGAAAAAAACATCATTTGAGAACATGGTTGTGACATTTGAAAATTTTTGAAAGTACCTTTTTAATTTAACTATTAATTGTGACACTTTTTGAGACACTTAAAGCAACAAATGAGAAACTGAATACTTTGTTTTGTACCTTCTGTTTGTTTGAAGACATCATTTTTATTGTATTTAATTACAGGTGACCTGGAGAGAAAGTTTGACTTGGAAATCAGTCCTCTGTGTAACCAGCAGGCGGACTCTGTCCCAGCCATACAGATGGGTGAGTACAAAAGACACACACACACACACACCAAGGTCATTATGTCTTTGCGTGTCCCTGACAGAAGATGTTCAGGACTCACTGAGAGGAGGCTGCAGGTGAACTCAGGTTCAGCATCTACGTCTCACCCTCCCTGCCTTTTGCTGTCGTAGGTTTTATCTCCTTCATCGTGGAACCTCTGTTTGAGGAGTGGCAGCGTTTCACTGAGCCCAGCCTGCTCAGCCAGACCATGATGGGTCACCTGCACAAGAACAAGGTCCGCTGGAGCCGCCTGCGATACGCACAGACCACATCAGACACACAAACGCACCCTTCTGATGACGAGCCCGAGCCAGAAGGAGGGGGCGGAGAGAACATCCCTTAATCTTCTGCCTGTTTCTCGGGGTGTTTTAATCTTCCTTTGTCAGTGGAGCAGAGGAGTGTTTGTCAAACCTCCTTGTTTGTCCTCCAGCGTATTTCCTCCCACTCCTGGGTGCTCACAGTGGGAGCACAGGATCAGAGTCTGGCCTGGATTACTGAGATATGGCTCCCTCTGCTGGTGCAGAGGATTATAACACTGCAGGAAAAAAGACTGGGACAAATCCATGATTAAGGAAAAGGATGGATGTTTTAGTAAATAGATGCCAAATGACAAAGTAACGTCACGCTCTCAAACTGTGTGAATTCTTTCACATTTACCGAGGCATGGGCGTAGAAGTGAAAGGTAAAGATTGATGACAGAAGAAGGATCAGCAGAGACAAATGTGCACACTGCTGCCAGAACGATAAAGAAAAGCCAAAACTATAGACGATTCTAACAAGTCAGCTGGACTGTTCTTTAAAAGATGTTATGAGATAAGAGGATTATATGAATATATCAACTATACTATTCTTTTTAAACTTTTAGATGACACATATTCAACTCTTTTCACTTCTCTCTTTTTGTACAGCTGGCACTTCGGTTGGATGCGCCGCGTTTCACTGAAGTGCGTTTTAACTCTAAGCACTGAGTTGGTATGTCAAGGTATCGTAAAGTTGTATTCTGTTTTATCCTGCAAGACTGATTCTATCACTCACTGACACAAAGTGGCTTTAGCCGAGCAGCTCAAACTCTGATTACCAATCGTCACCAGGATGTCATCGGCCTCCGGCTGACTCACAGTTGTGGAAAACACAAGTGAGAGCCTTTTTGTCTTTTTTATCCAAGTGATGTTGCAAACAGAGAAATCTGTACCCACTGTGATGTACGACCACATCTCTTCACATGTCAAAATATCCAGCCATGTGTAAACCTTTTTACTGGATATCAGGAAACACAACTCTCTCTTACCTTTGTAACAACTCGATGGGTGCGTTTATTTATCCAATAACCTCACTCTTACGAGCCTTAACAGCTATTTGGTCTCTGTGAAATACTGTTTTTGGAAATCCAGACAAAACTTTTCTTACACGGTCAAGTTGTTATTGCCTGTTTTTTCTTCAGCCATACCAGCAGAATGAAACACACTGTTTGTTTCAGTGTTTGGTTCCGACTTGGCCTCACACTCAGTACTAAGGTGCCAACGTACTATTCTGATACACTCACCCACTGCTCTGTTACCTCTCTAAGGCTTTTCTATATCACTGTCTTTTTAACACTGGGAGCAGGCACTGTATGCACTGTATCTTATATAAATTGACTTGGGCCAATTGGTAACTACTGATACTTTTAATTCTCACATCTAATTCATTATTTACTGCAGTAAATATCAAGTGAATAATACAGATAATTATGTACTGTCATTCATTATTCGAATGTGTAAGATTTAATTGCCTAAAATGGTACTTAGATGTATAATCTGAGTGGTGAAACTGATCCACGTGGAGCTGATGCAACTTAGAAAAGTATTTGTAAATATTAGTTGGTCCAGGTGTAAGAGGTACTGATATAAAACAGTAGTATTTTGCCTCTCGGCTTGAAATATGTACAGATAAGGTTTTTGACTCATGTCCGACACGGTCGAGGCTGAGTGCACGGTGCCAACAGAGGCCCCACGTCTTCCCTTAGCTATGACAGAAGAATAAACCTGAGCTTTATGGTTCTAACAATCCAGTCCAACACATAGTCTATTCTACAGACAGCTCAAATATTCAGAAGTTGAGAAACCAATAATATAATAATGAATTTATGTGAGGTCTTTTTAAAAAAAAAAAAAAAAAAGTACACTAACTGTAATATTCACCTTTTCTATGAGGTGTGGTGCAATAAAGTTAGGTCACTGGCCATGTTGTAAGGAAGAGGCCATGTTCATTTCTATCTATAGCTCTGGTTGTTTGAGTTCCTACGTCCTCACTTTAGCACTTACTGAAACTCCCATTATACGTAGAGCCACCTGCTCGTCTGAAGTGTGCACTGCTGTCACTGTTCCTGATCTCGCTACTGTCACGAGGTCACAGACTATCTCTGGAAAGCCGCCACTGATTCCATTTACTGTAAGATACACACTCACTCATAGTTACCTACTGACCGATTCAGCTTTCAGAGTCGAGAGCTAACGAACGGCGTGAAACGTCACTAAATACTACCTAAAACTGCAGTATTTTTACTCTACGCAACTTTTACATGTCACTGCTGTAGTGTAGACATCTAGTTGAGATAAGCATGGGCTGCCTTGTATTTGAATACCTCTCAGATTCTGCGACGATACAGGGTGTCGAAGCCATACTGGTTTTAATATCAAGAACAAATAAGTACTGAAAGTCTTTATTAACTGTTTTTATACCACAGGGATTATTATTATTACTGTACCAGATAAGTAGCATCTTATTAAAAAGAAGTCTGTCAAAGAGATTCAACTAGTATATATATATATATATATATATATATATAAATATATATATACACACATATATACATATATTACAGTGCCATTATGAGATCGAAAACAAGAATTCAGCAGAAATATCAACTTGTCGGTAAACTATAAATATTTTTTATGCATGTGCACTGAGATTATTTCCTTTTTTATGACCTGAGTAAAGTTCCATCCATGTTCAGAAGTAATCACTGAGCTCAATCAACCAATCCTGAGGTGCTGCTCCACCCCAGATTTAACTGTGTAGCCCACTAATCAAATTTTCACCACTGCTATCAGTAGGAAGTGGAAAATATCTTGTTTGCGCTAAATGTTTTAGACTCAATCAAAAGCCACTGTCACTGAGATAAGTTTCATTTAAATGTTGGTTTTTTTCTGTATTTTGCTCAACTGTGATCGACCTGCAGCCAAAACACTGAGACTGATGTGAGACAAAGCAACAGTTGTAGAGGTAGTGTCTCTCCATCATATCAGGTGGTCTTCATGAATCCGGTTGTCGCGGACACTTAAATGTCCATCATCTCTAAATGGGTTTTAAGATTTATATTGTCCATGTCAGATTTAAGGTAGAAACTCAGAAACTCATTCTCCAACTCGAACAATCTCCTTCTTTTCTTTTCCATGCACATGTTAACTACTTTATGGACTTAAAGCAACACTATGCAACTTTTACTGAGCGCCCTCTGCAGCCACGAGTGGTTGTCCCCGGCTTCCTGAACCAGAGGAGCCGCCGTTTTAACAAATACACCAAACTTTGTTTCGAATTCTTGATGTTTTCTATATGATATCTCTGGTGTGAGTATTTTTAACTGATCTACAGTTCGGCATTACTCTTAAACTTGCTGGACCCAATTCTGGGGAATTAAACTGACGACTATCTGTCAGTCACCGATCCTACCCGCTCACCAAAGTTACACAGAGCAAACACTTATGAAGCTGCTATTGTAAAGTAAAAAAGTGACATAATGTTGCTTTAAAGTCTTAAAAGTAATAATCAGCTTAATAGTTATTGTAGAACTTTTGAATGAAACCTTTCAAATGAAGCTCTGACGTCTTGACTGTAAACATCTGTTCTGATAACCAACCTCTGAGCACTGTGAAATACAAAATAAATGTTATTCAATTAACGTCACACACATATTACTGTGCTTTGTCTTCCAAGAAAATGCGATTGCCCACTAGATGGCAACACAAGCATATGCACTCCCACTCTTCACAGTGTGTGTGTGTGTGTGTGTGTGTGTGTGTGTGTGCCTGCTGCTTTGTGCACAGTGTAAATACAACACACAGCCTGTGACTCAACATAGCCGGGGGCCAGGGGCTTGCATGTAAACAAAAAATAATATAAAGTAAGAGGAATCACAGGCTGACATCATATCACATGAGGTAAAGTTGCCTTCAGTCGCAGTTTGCAGAACAAACAAGAGAATTTGAGAAGCTGAATGAGTCACAGTTTAATCATGAAACTTTACACTCAGGTGTTTTTTTTTTTCTTTAAGGTGGCTGGAAGTATTTTCTCCTGAACACAGAAAGTTAATAAAGCAGAATTTGATGTATGAGGGTCAAAAGTGGAGGAAACATAAAGTGAATGTCAAGAGGATTTATGGGGATTTAGTATTCAAAAGAGACGAATAAAGAAATGTGAAACGGCTGTAAATACAATAGATATCACTTACACTACTGATACAGTGACTGCAGACACAGACGGTCTGTCACATTTGCATATCTCGGATTTGCATTGTAAATGAGGTTTGTAGATTGTGGCAGAGTGCACTTGTGATTGGTCACCTATTAAATCAAGTTACACCGAACTCATTGAGTTTTAAAAACTTTATCTTGACAGAGGCTCGTTTCAAAAGCCACAACTCAGATCTTTCAAGCACTCATATACACTCACATATACACACACACACACACACACACACTTACTCCCTCACACACATATATACATGCATACCCAAAAACTGACATACATACACACATACAGGTTCACATATATGCATATACACACACAGATATACACATGAGTCACTCTAGACAAGATAAGAGTTACGTTTTTAAGACTCTGCTCATCAGAGCATTACATCTGACAGCCATTCATACCGATAACACTGTCTTTCTGCCTCTCTCTCACACACACACACACACCCAACTCATCCCATGTCGGGAGTACTCATCTAGCATGTGTCACTGTAAATATTGACACTGCAAACAAAGCCCCCTCTCCTTCCCCTTAAATGACAGTCAACCAATCCAACCACTCCCCCTGTGAAAACACTCGCTCCATCAGCCCTTTGTGCTGATAACCATCTCCCTCCAAATGCAAAACTTGGAAAAGGCCGCTCTTACTTTCCTGTAGCATTTTTCATCCCTGTGCTGTGAGGGTGTGAGAAAACGGCAGGAATCACTTGCTGCATTACACAGAATTCACCTCCATTTATATATTCACTTATTTCTATGTTTTACGGAATTTGAGCCAAAAATGGCGAGTGAACACTGACACCTCCCCAGCGTCGCTGCAGAAAGATGAAGAGTAATGGGTGTTTGTTTGGAAAGTGAAAAATGAAACTCATGTTCTGTGTCACTCTGTCTGTCTGTCTGTGGTCTGTACTGAAAGGGTTAACGTCTTGTCGTTAGTCGGTGTGTCTGATGTATTCTCCCTTTCTTTCTGTCTTTGAAAAATGTCAAAATGCAGCAACTCTTAACACCACAGCAAACGCCTCACTATTTTACTAAATGTTTCTTTTTTTTCTTCTTAAAGAGGAACATACTGTACATACTGCACATTATGTGTCACCATATAGAGCAAATCAGCAATTCTATTTTCACCTTCATGAAATGAGGAACTATTACAGACCCCCACAGCTTCAAAGTCAGGCCAGAGGGGTAGAGGCAGTTGAATTGTCAAAGTAGCTGCCCCAGTATGATCTATTCTGACCTCTTGTGAAAAAAAGAGCACTAAACTTAAGTGCAGCCCTCATCCTGAGTGTGTGTGTGGGTCTGTGTGTGTGTTTGCCTTATATTTTACAGTTGGTGCCCCTTAGCGTCACTGTTCAACCATCATCCCCCAATACTCCAGAGAGAAATTTAGTACATTTCAACTCAAGATCACTGTGCTGCTCTGTTCCTTCATCACTCGAGCAGGTTAACCCTGTCTTTCACAATGTGTTGCATCTCATCACTAATGGTACATTTTGTCCTTCTGATTTATTTGCGCATTACAACACTGGATAGATCTTAAATCTTTCAATTCAATAAGTTCTTAAGTACAAACCAAACTAAATTATTAAATTCTCTCTTGGAGAACTTTTCATTAGACATGTTCTGTGGTGCTTGTGGTTTGACTTTGTGAGTGATGCTACTTTAGTCATCTTTTCTACATGTGTATTTAAAGTTTTAAAATTTTTACATCTGACTTCCAGACTTTGATCATCAAAGGAAAACTGCAATTAATAATATTTTGTTTAGGTTAAATCTCATTCAAACTAGTTTGTTATGATAAAACCCACAATTCACTTATAACATTTCACTGGATTTTAGAGGGTTTACACTCCACTACATTCCTGTGATTGTCTCTGTGCGACAGGTGGTTTCCATGCAACTATGTAGTGGAATGACTAAATTGTTGATGTAGGGGGAAATAAAAGGGTTAATTAGTCATGCAGTATGTAACACGTAACACACAAATGCTCTGCAAACAAATATGCACACTATCAATATCCAGGAGCAGAACATGTTTGCAGTCTTCACTGTGTGTGTGTGTGTGTGTGTGTGTGTGTGTGTGTGTGTGTGTGCGTGTGTGTATGTGCGTGTGTGTGTAAAGATATCTTATCTTACTATCTAAACCCCTATCCTTCTGCTGTCTGACCCTAAAGACACACAACCCCCAGCACACCTGTCACATTTCACCTGCTCAGTGTGTGTGTGTGTATGTGTGTGTGTGTGTGTGTTTGCAGTGGTTAACATTACCCGTCAAACAAGAATCTTTTTGGGCTCTTATCATTTAGGACAGTTGTGTGTTATATTAACTGCAAATCTGTCTAAATACCCATACACAACAATTACTTTTGTTTGACTGTTGTGTCCTCGGTGAACAGAAGAGGAGACAAATATAATCCTTTCTGGCTTTTTGAAAGACTTCTGGCATTTGGAGTGAAGCCAGAGGACCAAGATCAACCTCTGGGGCAATTTACAGCTGCCCATGAAGTTCAGTTAGACGAAGATGATGATAAAACAAATCAAGGTATTAATACTCTCAGTCAGAACATTTAAACACCTCCGACTTTCACTCAGCCTCTATTTCTACAACCCACAAATTTGAGCTTGAATCCTTCATAGGGTTGAGCAGGCCCAAAAGATATTTCTGCATAGCTTGAGAACTTTTGATGAATAAAGAGTGAAATGAAGGATAACCTTGGTGATTTATTTTTAGACTTTCATAAAGATGGGATACGCAATACTGTCAAGATCAAAACTTCGGAGGCCGAGATTCTCCAGTTTTTAGTCCAGAGTGTGGGAAAAGCTCTTAGAAATAGGCAGATTGAACCTTTAAAAGCCTTTTTGAACATTTCCTTTAATTTTTTCTTTATATTTGAAATAGTTTGATATTGAAATGATTTTAATCTGTCAATACCCATCCAAAAGTAACATCCATAAAACACTAATACAAAACAATTATTGTAAAGGGGACATTTGAGTGTTTTATTGCACGTGTTCACCACATACATGAAGCCAAATGTGCAGTTCCTCTTCAGGCCTGTCGAGGGAATAATGTACCAGCAGCTTCCTATAAGTCACACTACCTCTTGTTATTACAAGTTCAGTCCAACCTGCTTGTCCTGTTCCTCCAGCTCTGTATCATCAGTCCAGTCATATTGCCATCAAAGCCACAATTATACAGACTCAGTAATATTGTTGCTGCTGTAAACACAGTGCTTAGTTTACGATTCATCCGTGAGTGCCTCTGTTTATTTTGTCTAGATTTCTGGGGATTTGGGGATGTGTAATGTTTGTTTGTGGTTCGCAGGGCCAAGTTTTATTTGTGGTTGTGTTTGTAGTTTTAATCCTGGAGACAAACCCTCAATTCCATCATTTATTGTCATTTTGAATCAACAGCAATTTACTCTCTACACATAAGTAACTAAAATGCATGTTTCTTGCTTTAAATACTCTAAACTACTGCAGAAGCACTTGGTGTGAATCAAGTTTTCATTAAACTCAAAGGGATCATCTTTGAAATGAAGGCAGACAGCAGCCAGGGCACAAATACTTTAACATCAGACTGATATGGATCCTTTAGAAGCTCCAAAAGAGTCATAACATATCTTTGTGTGTGTTTAATGTTCATTTATTGGCTCCTCCTGTGACACATGGATGGTTGGGTAGATGTTGTGGTTTTATAATTTAATATTTAACATGCAGTATTGTAATTGTTTCCCATTTGATCAGATATTTTGATAATAGTTGGCATGCATTAGTGCCTTGACAACTGACACCTTAGAGTTGCTGCAGGCTAATGTGGAAATATTGTGGAGAAGTTCAGCAAATTAAAAAAAAAATAATAATAATATATATATATATATATATATATATATATATATATATATATATATATATATTTATATTAAGAAGAAAAAACCCAAACAGAATTACAAATAGTTGTGGTGCTTATCTTTAGTAAATCTATTCTCCCTATAAATGTGTTTAGCATGTAAACAGCATTCACTTGTATTAGAAAGAGGAAATAATTGGATCAAAAATAATGGATAACAATAACATCTAAATGTGGATCAAAGTTAATGAGTATAATATCATTAACTTGAGTACATGCATCATTGTATATCATCCACTTTCAGATGAATGCAATAAAAACCAGTAGGCCTATGCATTTAAAAAACCAAGATCACAGTCTAATAAAATAAAATACTGCACTGATCATGTCAGTCTGGAGTCTCATGACTTTTTAAAAAACTAAATGAGCACATGCATGTTTGTAAACCTGCTGCAGAGGTCATGCACCTTTCACTTTGCCAGTTGACCAGTTTGTCTTCCTATTCATACCGATGGTGAGCAGCTAGCTGACAGACAGACAGACAGACAGGGGAAGTAGTCTTAAGTTGTTTTCTTTTAGGACATAGCACACAATCTGTAGCGGCTAGCAGTTACTTAGCATGGCTAGCGTCCTTAGCATAGCTGTCCCGCACCTTCTGTAGGCCCTCGTGCGGCTAGCAGAGAGGTAGCATGGCTAGCGTCGTTAGCATATCTGTGTAGCCGGTTAAACGAAGGTGCGTTGCGGTGTTTATGGTTTAACGTCACCACGGTGCACGGAGACGTGTGCTGGACACATTGCGGGAGAAGTTTGACAATTAGCGCCAACTTAATCCCCGGCCACAGGTGAGTCATTGAAACAATGAATACATGTGTTAATGTGATATGAGAAGAAACCCCCATAGCTCCAGGTTGGTGCAGTCCAAAGTGAAATGTAAACAACTAGAATAAAGAAGAACAACTCCAAATGATCGTTGATCATTACATTCATTTATTTATTTATTTATTTTTATTTAATTTGATCAATCATCAGTCAAGTTTTAATACAGCTCATATTCACAAATCACAATTTGTCTCATAGGGCTTAACAAGATGAGACATCCTTTGTCCTTAACCCTCAACAAGAGTAAGAACAAAACTACCCAAAAAACCTCTAATGGTGTATTATTGTCTGTCAAGCAGCCTTGTTGTAATCTAAGATCTGATGCCACCACAATCCATCGTCATGATCCATCACCACTATCTATGATCCGCTGCCAACAGGATCATGATCCGCCATGACGATCTCAGATTATGATCTATGATCCTTGATTACAATCTAAGACCCAACATCATTAACCACCATGTGGCCGCAGCAGTGATCCTGGATTTATGAAGTTTATTATTGATTACCTAGTGTTCTTGCTCTTTTTGCCTGACGATAACAAGCTATTATTAATAGACTGTCAAATAATGTCAAGACTGATCAAGATTTATAGTCATGGGAACTATTCATTAATGTACAGCGTGTTTATGATTTTATACATGTCATGTGTCTTAGTTTTTTAGAATAGAAAGCTTTTAGTATTATGCAAGTGCGAGCAGAATTGCAAAAGTAAAGGTGCCATGCAGTGGAAATTAAAACAACACGGTCAGGGATTCAAAATCACAGAATCTTGGCTGAATTCAAATTAAGATGTCATATTCATTCAATGAGTATGATTACGTCTCACTTTGAACTCTTTTTCAAAACAAGAGTGGTAGCACGAAAAGTCAATAAACAGGGATCTGATTGGTCATTATTTTGACCATTTACCGATTTCAGGTTAGAGGAGCAGCATCAGGGCACTGTTACACAAACAGGAAGGCAGGTTGAGGTCAAAGATCACCAAACCTGAACTAGACTCGAAGCCATGCTGCACATTTGCATTGCCGCAGGAAGCAGATGTTTTGTTTGCCCTCTTGCTCTCGTTGAGTGGAGGGTTCGCTGATACATTTGCATATGTGCGACTATGACCTTAGTTACCATGGAGATTGACACCATTAAGAATTGGAACAGCTTCGTAGGACTGAAAACATTTTTTTAACCTGAAGTTTCCTTGATAATTGCAATTCCTACTTAATAGTACCGGCCCAGGTGTCATGTTTACCTCACTGCAGGTCAGGGCTGGAGCCGAGAAATACCAGTGACTATACTGCAGTCTTGCTGATTGTGCCCTCTTACCATGAAGACAAAAGCCAGATGTGAGTGGGTGTCAGTGTTTTGTTTTTTTTGTAATCAAATGGCCTCTGGATGAGGGGAATTCTCGGGGAGTTTTCTCTACAAAGCTACACTCCTCCTTTTCCATGAATCTCATTTCACTTGCAAATTTCTATGCAAATCTGCTTTGCCAGTGAGGTGGACGCAGACAGAGATGGGTGACTTGAGTGCACACACAGTGGGGTGGGTCAGCTCAAACGAGTGTGTGTGTGTGTAGAGGGATTCTTGCTTGCATGCTCCATCATGCCCCGTCAGATTCCTCGTTGTCCCTGGGCTAACAAGGGCGTTTTGTCATGAAAATGTACCCAGGGGATCTAATAAATTTTGCATAAGAGATTGGATAAGAGACGGAGGTAATGTGGGCCTGTGTGTGTGTGTGTGTGTGTCTCTGTGTGTGTCTCTGTGTGTGAGTGTGTGCGGGCGTTCATTGAGTTGTCCATGTTGCATCACAAAAGAATGAGTGACACATGCACCTTCCTCTTTCCAATTGCAAAACAGCTCTTCTTGTTCTCTCTCCCTCTGCATATGTGTGTGAGTGCGTCTTTCTTCATTCATATCCAGCCTCTAGTAGTATGGTAGTGAAAACTGTGGGGAAGTTGACACAAAGAGGGGAAGTGTGTAGTAAAACTATGTCAAGATATGTCAAGTATTGTTCACCTCATTGAAAGAGAATTTCCTCTTTTTCTTTTGTGGATGTGCCACAGGGCGGGTGCACTTGTGTGTGTATTGTTGTTGCGTGCATATTGCATTAAGATGGATACACCCAAAGCTCCGCTGCTAATGTGAAACATAAAATAACTGGATGTTTAGTTTTTCTTCCCCCTGTATCAAACTTCCTCTTATAAGAGTTTCTCCACAAGCTGATTAAACAATAGAATAAAGATGGTTCCCCCTTTTCAATCAAACCGCTTCCAGATAAAACTTAAATTTAGTCTTATTTTTTATTTCCCAACAGCTCCCGAGCTCTTCACGTGACCATTCCCGTGACCTTCCCCTCGATGGGCTCCAGTCTACTCACATGAAAGATGTAAGTGTAAGACAAATATTTAAAAGTGAAATTATATCAGAAGCAGAAAACACCTCCTGTCATATGTAAGTTTCATGTGTAATTGTGGTTATGTCACCACGGTGTCACTTGCATCATCGTTTGTGTTAGTTAACAAAACGTGCATGTATGCACACGCGTGTTTGTGTGTGACCTAGGAAGCGCTGCTGCGTCTCCGTCATACACTTCCGCCATCTGATTTCAATCACTTCCTGTTGTCTCCTCTTGTCCACTCTCTACTCGTCCGTTCATTCGCAACTCTAGTCTCACGTCCAGGGAATAATTTGGTTTCCTGCCGTTTTTCCGACTCTGCACTACGAAGCGAAAGGACGTCGGCTGCTCTTGTGTCATCTCAGTGTGAGTCTGTGTCGTGTTCGCTTCATTCATTTCTCTCATCCTCACTTTTGGCTTCTACCTTTGTCTCCCTTTCTTGTTGTCAGTGTCTTACTTTCCACGGGAGTTTGGACATATGGTCATTCAGCTTGCTCGTCGCTCCACCTGTCTGTGTCTTTGTGGTTTGCTCTCTGATTGGTTGTTTATCTCCTTGCTACCATGGCTTTTATAGATTTTGATACAAAACAGAAACTAAAATTATATCTGCGTATCGGTTTAACAATGGGATTCTGAAAGTAGTATGGGGATGTGAACCTGCTGTGCTTCTTAAATGAAATACCGAACAACGAAATGTGGATTGAACATATTTCATAATACATCAGTGGCTTATGTCTGTGGTCTCCTTTCAGTTGCGTTAAACTTAAAATGACCTTTTGTGATAAATATTCAAAATTCCAGAACATTTACAAAGGTGGTGTGTTGGTATTCTAGGTTGATTATAATTAAAGGTACAGTGTGTAGAATGTTGTGATATC
Source organism: Paralichthys olivaceus (assembly GCF_024713975.1). Classification (NCBI taxonomy): domain Eukaryota; kingdom Metazoa; phylum Chordata; class Actinopteri; order Pleuronectiformes; family Paralichthyidae; genus Paralichthys; species Paralichthys olivaceus. The sequence goes on from NC_091111.1 coordinate 10,350,605, forward strand.
TAGTGTCTTCCAAACATGAAAAAGAACCTGTGGAAGCCTTCAGTTGTCATTAAAACTCAAAAGGTGTTTAGTTTGGCGGCCTCCGTAGAGAGGGTCCCCTCGATGTAAATATAAAGTATTTGAATATAAATGGCCTTTTCATTGGGTAAAGAAAACTACAATTCATACAATTTAGATGAAACGAACTAGTGAAAACATCATGAGGATTATTCTACATAAGATTTCTTCCAATAGTTCCCTTTCACCTAAATCTTACACACTGGACCTACAAAAGCACAAACAAATATAAATATATGTATTAAAAAGAGAGAGACACAAACACAAGGGTTCCTCCTTTATCATTTATCCTAGTTTCCGTTTGACTTTCTGGGAAACGAGGAGAGGAGACGAGGAATGAGGAAGTGTGCAGAAGAGACTGTATCTTCCTGTTATCCATATTTGTTGATATCATGAAGTGTCCAAGTCTTGTTATACAGATCTAGATGTTTTCAGACACTGACTTGTCTGATTTAATCAACTGTCAGAAACATTCCATCTGTAGGCACAGTCACGTTCAAATGATTTAATCATCAAATCCATCATCAAATCCAACACCCAACTGTTACATCCACATTTAACATATGTGACATCTGAATGCTGACAGGAATTCCAAAGGGTAAAAGTACATTTCAGTGCAATCTCCCCTTCAGTTTGAAGGCGGAATTAGCAGCTTTATGCTGATGTAGAAGATAAGGTTAAACATTTCAAGGGTACCTGTCAGAATTTTAAAGAACTTTTCCCCTATACCTGACGTAGTAATCGTAGGGGTCGCGTCTTGACGGTATTTGTAATTTTTCCAAAATCAGAAGAACACAAAGGTTTCATTCTGAACTCACTGACTTCCTTCAGTGTTCATAAGTACGCACACCACAAAAACCTTTAACAAAAATGAGATGATCTTTTTCTGACTGTGGCCATTTATTTTGAGCAACAATAACCATGGTATAGATTATGGATTAGATTATTATCTCTCTCTGACGAAGGTGCATCTATTCTCCCTTCATGGATAAATTATTGTACTTTTCATACATGGTACATCTTCCTTTTCTCATCAACATTGAAACAAATACAATATGTTATTTTTCATACTGGGTGGTAACATGCATTTGACACTTTTAATTGTTTACTCCATTGACAATATCCCATAAAACACATCATTACAGTGACATTATGTGACCGTAACCATCTTTTCTACATTTGAAAAAAAATCCATATCTAGATAGTTGTTTTATTCTCTTTAGTAATGAACCTCCTTACTGAAAACCATGTGACTTCTGGAAAAGTCCTTGTTTGACTGGAGTGGGGAGTTTGATCCTTCCCAACAGAGGGAAGGATCTCAGGTTATATAAATGATTCTTATTCTCTGTTAACAATAAAGCTTAAGTTATTCAACATCCATCAATATGAACTACTTTAATTCCTCCAAATCATTGTAAAATGTTGCCCATGAATTGAACAAATCATATAGTTTGAATGTATACATGGCAATTTGTTCCTTCCATGGAAATGTAGATTTGAAATTCTGCTTTATCTTGGAAAAGGAAAGAAGGAAAACAATGGCGATTAAAACAAGGATGTTTAAAAACACAGACGGATTAAGAAGGGGATCAGAGTCGAGAGTGAAATAGTGCATAGGTTACTGTGTGCAACCAAAACCCAGAGATCCGGCTGAGCGAGAACAGGGCGAGAGTTTCCTAACACCGCGGCGAGTCCTGACACGATGCTGGTTGTGACACCGAGCCTGGGATGGGATCGCGGAACAGGGAGTGATGAGTTTAAACCCAGAAAAACGGGATTCCTCTCTCACTCCCTGCTCACGGAGCAACATACCTCCCCGAGAGTTTCCCACGAGAAAAACCTCCGGCGTTTTTCGGTCCAGGAGGAAAAAAAGGAACGGGGACAGGTGAGGGAGACAGGGGAGATGGATATATAGATACATACTGTGGAGCAGCATGGGAACACTAGGGGCATGTTTCGATGCATTACAGGTGGGCAGGGTGGTTGTTTGGCAGCCTGATGTCTAGTGACTGATCTAGAGGGATTAAGTGTGAGATTCATGAGAAAAAAGCCCAGATAGGCATCAGCTGGCCACCTCTTTTCATAACTGTCTACTGAGATGTGTTCAGCTTGGAGACAGGCCCTTAATGCCGTGAACTGACTCAGCGTAAAAGCTTAAATGCACCTTTGCTTTATGTGCCAGGGTGTGGTTCACCTGCCGCATCTCACGTGACCCACTAAAGTACATGGAATTGCCAGTGACGTGACTTTATTTTTTTTCTCACCTTCCTGTCTTCTTACCAACCATCCATCCCTGACTGCGAGGATAAAGTCATGGCTGTCAAACCTGTTCTTTGTCACCATTTATCAGCTGGATCTGAAGGGATGTATTTCCTTCATCGCCTCATCCTCCTCTTTTGAGGAACATACAGGGGAATTATGAGCTGATTAAGAGCACGCCTAGTTGATTATATCTTTAATGAGTACTTTGTTTATCACATAATTTATTTATGCTGATGACAAACACCTGCCTGGACGACATGTCCGAGGTGTCTAACTGTGACTGACCCTGACTTTTGACCTCTCTCTGGAGGGAACAACTGAAACAAAAACCTTGGTGTTGGAATACGAGGGAAACTGTGTGAGAGATGCACAAAACTACTTTTAATGTGTGATTAACTCTCGGGTCACAGATCAGGCCTCTGCAATCAAATGACTGGTTCTAGACCTCACAACGTAAAAACAAATGTGGGGCGCTGTATTCAACTGAAGTCGAAGGTGCTCATAGCTGCTAGTTTTGTTTAGGGTTGATAGGTCAAGTAAAAGTGGAGATATGAGAGTATAAATACTGCAAAGAAAGAAACACCTGTGATTACCTGCTTTTTATTTCAAATAGTCAATATAGTTTACTTAATGTAAAATCAGTTTTACAGTTATACTTTCCAATATACAACCTTTGTTTACATATTCAACTTTCAAAATGATTCGTTGAGCATGTTTGCTGTTTTTGTAAAGAAAAAACCCAGATAATTTTCCAAATCAAATTTGAGGTTTTGGGGTGTTTTTAGTGAAATATGAGTTGTCTTGTCATATAGGCAATAAGATACCAAACATTGACATGTTTAACATTTTTTAAAAGGGTGTAAAAAATAGCTCAGGACTCTTAATGATGGGAACTTAATATTTATCTGGTCTTATTTGCTCTTCTCTGTTTTTACTCGATGTAAAGTGCCTTTGCGTGTTGTTGACAACACATTATAGACAGAAATATAGTGTTTTTATTATTACTACAGATATATAGTCAATTTATTAATAAATTCATTTAAATTAGATATATTCAGTGGGTGGGAGGATTTTGATGGTTAAATTTTTGGGGTCAAAATCACCCCTAGGATAAACGATGTTATTAAATTTGAGGATAACTGGAGGGTAAAGATAAAAGTAAGAAAAATGCCTCTATGACTGATAGTGATGCATCAATATTTAAGAAGTATCTCCAACATAGGGGTCAAGGATGTTTCATATGCTGTCTAAATTCATGTAGTGGCATGTAGTCTAGTACAAAAGCAAGTAAACAGTAAATGTATTTAGTTACTGTCATAACTGGATAGTAATAATCATAATGGAACATTAGGATCAGTCACATTTAATATAATTGCTAAGTATCACGTCAATGTGTCTCTGGGCCAAATATAAATTTTCCATCATCAACAGTGACTCACCCTTTGCATCTTATTTGCATAGTTTTGCATTCTGCATCATTTGCTTGCCAACTTATCCATTCATTTTTATATTTGTAAAAGGTTTTCACCTTTTTTCAACGTGCGCCTGGAGGTTTATTTTATGATAAAGTAAATCCCAAACTCAGATTTAATCTCCTGGTCCTCAGACTGACAGGTTGTGGTATAGTCCCCCTCATGGGTACACTGGACCTGAGGCTCAACTTGAAGGATCTGCTTTTTTTCTGCTGCATCTCTTGTGCAAACACAAGCAAAAGAGTCATTTAGGTGTTTGCACAGCTATATCCTGTTCCAGAGGGAACCCCCCCCAAACACACACAAACACACATTCATGGATCCATACCACAGCATGTACTGTAAGACAAAACCATACATTTGCATATAGTGTTTCTCTTAAGTAACAGGGTCCATATAAATGTTGTTGTGGGTTCCAGCTTCTCAAGGAATTTTTCTTTTTTTACTTTGCAGCTGATTTAAAAGGAAAGAATATTTGTATTTGTACTGTAGTGGTTTGAATGTTTGTTTTTAGGGATAAAGAAACCAGTTAAACACTCTTTGGGTGTGAAGCAGCAGCCAGTTTTCTGCAATAACTCAAAACAACCTCTCCCTCACCCACTGCCTTTCACCTGACACAAGCCCTTTTACATTACACACAACATGTTGTCTTTGATAAAATACTTAAAGTTCATACCTTTGCCAAGGCCCAATCGTCCTCTTACAAAACCACATTTAAATTCCCTAGATAAAGATTTTAATTTGGATCTTTACCAAATAGAACACACTCATAAATATCAATCTCCTAAATATGCCAGATTTTTATATCATCAAGATGAATTATTTTATGAGAAATCAACAAGAATTTTGAAAAAATGTCCCATCTCTCAAAGGGAAACACGGTTCCAACCCATGAGTAATAAACCTACATTATTGAATGAGTGAACTACACCTTCAAAATCTGCCTTCATTTTGATCTCAACTTCACACCTGTGAAGTTTTATGACTGCATCTTGCACGACTGTAACTCAGACAGACAAACAAACAGACATATGCACGTGCCAATGTACTTTAAACCCTCCTCTGTGGCTACAGTTGATGTTTCCAGGACCGCATTTTGCCATGATGAGTCACAAGGTGAAAACAATACCAGCCTCAATGTTTTGGCTGTACATTTTCACTCCTGATGTCAACCCTGAGAGAAAAAAAAAATCATTCTTCATCACAGCTGTTTTCCAGCAGTGACACCACTCCCTCAAACTAGGTGCCATACATCACATGAGCGGCATGGCGCTTTCTGGAATCGGTATTGTCGTGTCTGGATGAAGTCATAACAAAGAATTATACAACAGATAGAAGTGTCTGAAGGACAAAATGGCATTTCTTTAACTGTTGTGGTTTTTATGTCTGAAAAGGGTTTTTGACTGTGAAGCAGCTGCAGCTCGTGATATGAGTTATCTACTGAGGTCTTTATCTGTCAATGTAAGGTTCTAATAAATCCAATTTTGGGGGGTTACCTTTTTATTTTCACCAGAACAACTCCCAACACTTGGACACGGACTAGATTTTAAGCTAAAAGTTCCAATGAAATACAGCAAGAGAAGTGGATCAGAACGTTAGACGAACAGTGAGTATAACAAATGTGCAAAATACATTTCCAACAAACAATAATTCCTATGGGATGAAAGAAACGAGAAAGGAAAAGGCCATAAGAAAGAGGAAACCTCAAAAGTGGGATTGAGTTATGTACAATGATTGTTTTTGTTCTAACAGGCATAAAAACACAGCAGTGGCCTCATACAGGATTTAGGATCTTTTGTCACAACTGCAACAATCATTCGCTCATGACACAACTATATCATTTTTCTGGTGAAGCGTTACACTGCTCTAAGTGCTGCCTGACCGGTTCAGCATCTGTGTGTACTGTGTCATCACGGGCTGACGGCTGCTTGTTCAAACTTGTCCACGATTCACAGAAAAGACAACGTCCTGTCAAATGAGCGTGTTCATGTGTATTACACTGCAGAAACAGAGATGAAGAGGAGGTGCTCATCCATCTTAATGAGTGCTTACTCATGTTACTTTCTTTCGTTTATGGTGTTTGTCCTTCATGTTTTTCTTTTCTTTTTTAACCCACAGGCCTCCCTCCTTTGGTACCTGTTCGTCCTGAAAGACTTGTGATCATCTTGGCACGTATAGTAGGCTCTAAACACATCTCACACACACACACACACACACACACTCACTCACTCACTCACTCACTCACTCACTCACTCACTCACTCACTCACTCACTCACTCACACACACACTGTACTTACTGAAGTGGGTAGAGTGGAGCATCAGAAAGGCCCCACTGTGACACATATACACACACACTTTTTGTATGTGCCCTTGTGTGTGTGTGTGTGTGTGTGTGTGTGTGTGCGTTATCAAGGCCCTGTGTTTCCTGTTTTGCAATCCTCACCATGTCCTTCCAGAAAACGTCTGCCTCTGGCTGCTTCAGGAACAGTGTGTTCGTGGCTCCACTTAAACGTCCATGTTTAAAAACATTTTTTCATATGATAGTTTTAATGAAATAGTTGTAGGCCACTGCAGTTAGAATGCCCTTTAAAGGAAGAGGTCTTAATCATGGACTTGACAACAAAGGAGACACGAGCATTTTCCTTTTATTGCTGTGAAGAATGGAGAGGAAAGTAGTTTCATACAACGGCAGGTGAGAAACTGTAACGTCCTCCTTGATGATAAAATTGCCCAACACCGTGTTATCTACCTGGAAGCACCTGTGCATGAGAATGAGCGCATGTGTTTTTGCATATGAAAAACTCTTCCATGCCCCGAAGTTATCTGTCCAGAAGGCTGTGGACCTGAACTTTATAACTCACCTGACTAAAATGTCAAACAATAACACTTATGACAACTGAGTCAGAACAAATACCTCTACGCGGGGGCATTGTTGGATGTAACAATGGGCGAGGGGGGTTTCCTGTCAATGTTTATTGCAGCCATCTTGTGTATTATAATGACTAGTCAATTTATCTAAGGCGACGCACGTTGAGGTGGTTTCCCCTGGGGGCAGGTGTGCGCCTGTTTGCATTTATGTGTGAGACTGACTCATGAGTTACCCGAGGTAAGTAATTTTCAACTTTCACTCATCAATAGTCTACATTTATGAATGATTAAATATGTCACACACAGAATGTATATGCAGCTAAACATCAAGTCAGGGATTCCTACTATAACAACAAACATGTACCCTCATTGAAATTAAATGTCACTTCTAAATAGGCATGACCTTTGTTTTACATAATAGCAGGGCAGGGGGGGCTCTAGGTGTGGCCATGGCTCATGGTGGGGTAGGTTTGATTGTTTTAAATTGTGGCCAAGAGATGTGCCTACTGTGGTCAGATGTGTGTGTGTGTGTGTGTGTGTGTGTGTGTGTGTGTGTGTGTGTGTGTGTGGTTTGTGCTCAGGATGGGTGTGGCAGGGCAGGGCTTCTTGCTCCTATCATACCCACAAAAGACTTGGGCCTCTTTACTGAGAAATCAAAAGTGATAAAGTCAAAGCAGCAATGTGATGTCACAAAAAAACAATTGCAGAAAGTCTTTGGCATATACTTATATTGTCTGTACATGAGATTGTTGATGATGCTTCTAACCCGCAAGTGAGTCAAAAAAGAAAGAAAAAAAAATTCCCGGTGAAAAAGCGGTGACACACGTAGAAGACACTGACAAAGATGTCAAGAGGGTTTGTGGTGATAAGAGCTGACACTGGTGACTGTGTGTTGTCAAGAAAATCGAGTGATCTCTGCAGCAGATTTAATACGTCACTTCCTGTCTCTGTCTGCTGCACCTCTCGCCTGAACAATGCAGAAGATTTGTTGCTGTTGTGAATGCGCCTGTGCAGAAAACCTCCCACTGTGGTGTGCATGTGTGAAAGGAAGACTCTGGGTGAACTCCGTTGCCAAATCATGGCTACATTTGAAGATGCATTTGTGCATTATGGTCGACTCTGGCTCAGAGGGTAGAGTGGGTCATCTACTAAGTAATTTGGTCGTTTGTTTGATCCCTGGTGTCTCCAGTCTGCATTCCAAAGTGTCTGCCCCTGATGGAGGAGCGACAGTGTACAAATGGTTTGATAGAAAAAGCATCATGTATGAAACTGTGTGTGAATTTCAACACACACTGCAGAGTACTTTCAGTGGTTGATAAGACTGATTTTAAAAAATACAGTCCATTTTGTGTGAAAATGATGGTTGTAGTCACCAGTGTATCCATTTATCTTCATCAAGATTTCTGTTTACAGTAAAATATCCATGGATACAAACATGGCTAAATCCTTCCCTCTGTGTGCAATAAACACAATTGAACCTCACGTATAACATCTCAACAGTTGACTGTCTGATCAGACGCTTTGCTGTTTCAGCAGTTTAAAAAAAAAATCACAATTCTACTTGTAATTATGTAGTCGGACAAATTAAAACAAAAATATTGAGCAGTGCAATCACAAACTACTGTAACGGGAGGTGCTACTGAAATCCATTGGAGATTGTATTGATATGTGAAACATGCACTCAGGGGCGTTTCAAAGGACTTTGGGGGCCTCAGACAAAAGGGACCTGGGCAATTGTTGTTGCTGTGTACTAACTTAATCAGCCATTCTCAGGGGGGCCCTCTCCCAGCGGAGGGCCCCAGGCAATCGTCTGCTTTGCCTACCCTGTTGCGACACCCCTGCAATGTGAACCAGAGGGGAACGTTAACCTTCAGTGCAGATGTAGGCTACTCATGCTTTAGCTCCTGGCTTATTAGCTTCTCCAGGTTTGCCCACCATGACTTCAACACAGTAAGATTGAGCTCGACCAGAGGAGGAGTGAGGTTGAAACTGCGAAACTGTAAATAACCGAAACAAGAGCTCAAATACAACCCTTTGAAGATTTTTTTTTTTTCATTTTAAAAACCAATCACAATTTGGAAAACACTTAAATAAGAGTATTTTAGCTTTTGAGACCACTGTGATGTGCATCATGTAGAAGAGGCCACCCCTCAACAACAGGATGTTGTCCCTCACATTCTTGTCCTCTGTTTGTCACCAGACGTTGTGCATGGTTGCCGTGCTGTGCAGCGTTGGGTTTGTTATGGTGCAGAGGTGATCCATCGTGTCTCTGTTAGTGAGCAGCTGTCACTCCCTGCACCTCTGATGTTGTTGTTGTCTTGATGAGGTACTTTCCCTCCCTTGCAATTCCTCCCAAAGGACTATTTGTTTATGACAGATTGTGTGTGTGTGTGTGTGTGTGTGTGTGTATGTGTGTGAGTGTGTGTGTGTGTGTGTGTGTGTGTATGTGTGTGTGTGTGTGTGTGTGTGTGTGTATGTGTGTGAGTGAGTGTGTGTGTGTGTGTGTGTGTGTGTGTGTGTGTATGTGTATGTTAGTGTGTGTGTGTGTGTGTGTGTGTACTGTAAATCTCTTCTTCATTATTACGTGTATCTCATATAAGCCTGACGATTCGCAGAGTATGATTTGACTTCTTGTGATGCGACACAAAATGAAATGTGTGTTTTACACGAATGCACATTCAAAGTGAACACACTTAAAATCACAGTTCAAACCGATTATGAAGCCGCATTTCTCCTGACGAATAAGCATTTGCCAGTTTTACTCATTCAAATAGCAGCATGGTGATTGAGTGACGAAGTTGTGCCGCGTGATTGGTTTTGCATAACTCCTGCTTCTCTTTTCCACACACATGCTTTCGTCTCGCTTCTCGTGGCGTCCGCTGCCCGAATGTCCACTGCATGTGCAATAGTGTGGACCACCCTTCAGGGGTAAATGAAGCTTCTTCTTTTTTTTTTTTAATCTTCTGGAGAACAGAAAATGACAGGTACTCTGGGTTTGTGTTTGTTTGTTTGTATGTGTGCGTGCTGTCGGGTGTGAGGAGGCTGTCAGCAAAGACAAAAAGTGCTTACATCAGCTAAGCCGTGCTGCGTGTCTGAGTTTGGTGAGAAAAGTGTTTTTTGCTGCGTTGTTTCTCACATTTTGGTTTTACGGCATCACTGTTCATGAACGAGAACCGCAGGTGTGAGACTCATCTGCCTGTTGTGTGTGCGAATACACACGTCGTGTCCTGCGTGAGCTTTTTTGCTGCGATGTTTCTCACATTTTGGTTTTACGGCATCACTGTTCATGAACACGAACAGCAGGTGTGAGACTCCCCTGCCTGTTGTGTGTGCGTGTGCGAATACACATGTCTTGTTACACATGAGCTTCCCTACACCAATGTGTGTCCATGTGTTTGTAGCAACAGTGCGAACACGCATGCGCTACCTGGGCTATAATCCTCACCGCTCATTTGGATATCAGCATCATGTGGAGCTGTGTTCAGGCTCTGGTTCCCGCTCTCTAACATCTTCTCTTCCACGAGGAATATTCTGCAACGCCAACTAGCACCACCATCTTTAACCACCATCAAACTTTACTGGACTTCTCCTCCTTAAATCACAGGAATAAGACTCTGGCAGGAATTGGGAACCCCCTGCTAACGGCTTCTTTGATAAAGGAAAGGTAGAGGGCTGCACCCACTCAGCAGATGGTACGTGGTGAGGCTGACAGTTGTACATTATTAACTTGTGCTCTGCAGAATAAAAGGCTTGAAACATTTATTAGAGTGGTGTGTGGATTATATTTTCCTGTATTTTCATCAATGTGCAAAACCAGTACAAAGTGATTACCTTCTGTATACGCAACAAAAATCATTTCTGAGCTTCATGTTGACTATAAACAATGATTTTCTGTTTATAAAAGCAACATCTGAATCATTAAAGGTTCTTAAGTGTAACTGTGTCCAACAATAACTACTTTTAAAGTACAGGAATATGTTACAAGTTACTTATTCTACCTAAGTACTAGAAATGGGACCTCTAATAGTGGCATGGCTGCTATGGAGTTGTGGTATGGACTCTCTCTCTCTCTCTCACTTGCACACACACCCATTTCACATTTCTTCATCCATCTGTTGTCTCTGTTTTTTTTCTTTTCTCCCACTCGACTTTACAATCCCGCAACTTCTTATCTCACTACACGGCTGTGTACACCCTGAATCCTGCCCCCCCCACCCTCACACACTACACACACTACACACACACACACACACACTACACACTTGTACACCTCAAACCCCTCTTATTCTGCTGATGAGCTAAGACGCCTCTGCTTGGTCACATTACCCTAATGTTGCATCCAGATAACTACACTGTGAAGCCTGTGGTTTTCTCTCTGTGTGTGTGTGTGTGTGTGTGTGTGTGTGAGAGAGAACCAATTTGCTGATGCTGTTAGTTTGTGACATGAATAAATGGATTTGAATATAAAACATTGTTGAGGTTTTTTTTACTTCTTAGATCATACATCTTTACAAAGTGCACATAAACATGCTCGACCGTACACAACTGTAATTGCCTGTCTAAAATGAAGCTTTGTATTTAGCTAAAAAAACAACTACCTTTTATACTGATTACATGAGTTTTATCTGTGTAAGTAGTGGTGTTCAGAGTATTATACATCAGTTCATTAAGTTAATCAGTAAACTTGTTTATAAGGGCAGTGTATAGCTCAACTGGTGGAGGCAGTGCCTCAACCTGCAGCGGCCCAGGTTCAGCTCCGACCCGTGGCCATTTCTGCAATGTCCTCCCCCTCTCTCTCTCTGTCCCAATTTCACAGCTTGCTCTCCTTCCTATCATTAAAGGCAAGAAAAGCCCCAAAAATAAAAACTGGTTTATAGTTACCCTGTTTTTCAGGAGAAGAAATAGAAGAGCAGCTGATTATCAAGAAAGAGAACAGATGATGTCATACATTTTGACAATAATGAATTGATTGAAAAGAGAACCAGGCCTACAGACAGTGAGCTGTATGTCTCTTCTCTCTTCACATGATATCTCTGGTTCATCAGTCTGGATGCTGACAAAGCACATCTGTTTTAGAGTGTTGTGACGCAGGACGTGTTCACACATCAAATCCATCCTCTCATTTTTTTTCAAGTATTGGCTATTGGCCACTGATGTATTGGTAATATCTGTAGAAACAAATATAAGTCATAATTAGAGGTTTGCTTCATGTGCTGATGCAAACTACACTGTCCAG